>NW_027282210.1:0-17500 GCF_046629955.1 Centroberyx affinis
CACCATGAGCTCCAAACGTATTTGGAGACACAGTTTTATTATGGTTAAAATCATTAACTATAACAGCCAATGGAATAGCACAGAGTCAGTACAAGTGTCTACTGCTGTATACTGCTGCTGTTACAGAAAAACCTTGTGATTTCCTCTTGACTTTATTTGACTTTAAGGTTCACATGATTCTTTTCATGCTGAATAGGTTTCATGACCCAAGCACCCATGAAGCCAATTAAGAACCAATAACAATTTTAAATAATGCATAGCTGTCAATTTAGCCACTGACAAACTTAATTCTCAAAGCGAAACACAGTAATGTAATGAAACTGTATAATTGCCTGGAAGACCGCCTACCAATATGATTTGTTGTTGTTTTAAGATTGCAGAAATGTTGCTATGGCCTATTATGGCCTATTCTGCCCGCACAGTAAGTGTGTTTTTGGCAGTGTGGATATTTCAGAGCAATTTACATGGGTGTGCAGTAATGTGGCACACATGTAATGTAGCACAGCACACAGTGGTCCATATACAGTATGTGAGTAGAGCAGCATTCTCACCTGTGGCAGTGGTAAGAATCCGTCCTTATAGGAACTAGCTGATGCGGAGGATGCAGCCACGGTGGCTTTCTTGATCTCTGTGCTCCCTCTGCTCCTCCTCCTCTCTTCCATGGCTGTGGCGTCAACAGGAGGGGGAGGCAAAGGTCTGCGAGTGGACACCTTGGACTAACAGAAGGCAAAACAAGATACAACATCCCTGAGATTAATTCAGTTAACCTCACTGATTCCTATAGTTATTATGCTGTTGTTTTGTTTGGGTTTTTTTCCACATTTTTAATATTTACTGGCTAGTCAGTATTCTAGTATCATGCAACTATAAACATATTTATTCATTCGTAGATACAAACTGATGCTCTCTTTGAGATTCATTGAAATATAAAATATTAGATGGTAGGGCATCTTATCGAAAAAGTACTGCATTTGGTGTACATCCTCATGCTAGAAGGGTTGCCTAGATCTTAAGCAGTAAGTGACATATTGCCGAAATTCAAAATGGCTGCCTCTGTAGCAGATGGCTTAACTTTGATAAATGCCAATTATAAAATTCTAAAAGTATATAATAATGATAATAACAATCATCATCATAATCATGATATAAGCATACATTATAAGAGCACAGGTTTTATAAATGCTTATTAGGTAATCCTCAGACACCCTAGACACAGTGCACAAAAAGTCTTATACAGGACGTGAGCTACTGAAATTCAATATGGCTGCCTATATAACAGTTAACTTTCTGAAAACATGGCTACATTTCCTTAGACTAGTGACAGATTTTGTGAATTAACACACCTTAAGATACTACAGTATCTAAACATTTGAGACAAATTATTGTGACAATTAAATTTAAGTAATTCAGTAATTTTCCTGCAATTGCCCATAATTTTTCGTATGTTGTTTAGCATAAAGCACAAGTTCTTAAGTTAACGTAAAATGCAATCCTATGACATCACTGGTTTGCTTTGGGAAGTGTCTGTGTTCTTATATTTTGATGTTAAAGCCAATATGCCTCCCCTATCTGTGCACTTGTAATCCTGTAAGTTCCTAAGTGTCAACTACTACTCATTACTTCCCAACTCTACCCACTGAGCAAAAGACGTGATTTCAACGTCGCATCTATGCTTTAGCTCTCATATAGCCCAGGATTATTACGGCTATGTATAGACCTATTTTAGACCAAGCAGTAAATACATTATTACAATGAATAAACATCTGTAAATACCAAAAATATGCACCAGAGAAGTCCTGTAGACTAGCCTACAAGATAATTATTTGAGCACAAGAAGTAATTTCAACATCGCGTCTATGCGTAGCTCTCATATAGTCCAGGATAATTTTGTCTATGTATAGACATCTAATAAACTTTCACTTTTCAACCCCATTTAAACTTAATTTAACCTAGACGACTATGGGCATTTAGACACGTTTTAAACGTCTAATCAACGTAAAATTGCTCAGTGGGTATGTTTACCTTGTCCTGATCCCCGTGTGTCCGTCTCGTGTCCCTCTGTCTGTGCTGCTGCGAGACGGAAGGTTCCATTGAAAAGTACGGGGCAGTCTGGCCTGGAGTGGACGGGCCCGGCTTGGCGGCTTGTAAGGCAGACTCCTGCTGAAGAGGTTCCTAAACACACACAATTACAGTCATTTTTTCCACATTATCCAACAATACTGGCGGAAAAAAAATCCTCCACTGCATGTTGGCAATGTTATACAGTCTGCTTATGAGCTTTGTTCTGAGAAATGATAACAGAATGGGTACAACTTAATTCTCACCGGTGCTGCGGTAGGAGGAAACGGCTCTAATAGCTTCTCAGTGGATTCTAGGCTATCCTGCAAAGATAGGAGTTAGCACACATAAAAATTAGACAAGAAGAAGAATAATTAATGTATTATAATGAAATAACACAAGAAGTATCTCTCCATCACTTACTTGGATGTCTGGGGTAAGGCCTTGTGTTGGAGCTCCCTTGAGGAGGTTCACAGTGTCATTTTTATTGTCCATATTCACGTCCAAAACCTCCCTGACATTTTCTACACTGGGTTTGTGTGCAGACCTCCTCTCAGGGACACTGACAGCAACAGCAGTCTGTCTCTCAACTTCAAGCTTTGGGTTCTCCATGTCAGCCTCTTTGAGTAACTCCATGGTATCGTCCTTATCGTCCACATCCAACATCTGTTTCTCCACAAAGGCAGGAAATCTATCCCCAGGGTCCAGCGTGGTCTGTGGGCAAACACCTAACAATCCGTTGGATGGCCTCCTCTCCTCTCCTCCCCTACTACCAACACCTGATACTGGCTTGAGAGGGGGTTGGAGGGGGGCAGGAGGGGGAGAAGGATCTGGTTTCCCTCTTCCTTTCTTGTCTTTGGGTGCACCGTGAGTCACAGGTTCGTTACCTGCCCAGTGGTTTGACACAACTGACTGGGGCCGCTGAAACTGTCTCTCCGTCAGGTCCTTGTCCTCCTGCGGCTGGATATCAATATTAATGTTGCTGACGGTTGCCAGGGACACGATGCTGCCTTTGAGAGCATCGGGTGAAGGGGATTTGGGCACTGGAGGTGTCTGGGGTGGAGGTTGGTCAGTGACACCATTCCGGTCCTTATGTTGTTGTGAAATCTCTTTCTGAGGATAGGGGGAAAAAACAAAGGCCTACTCAAAATAAACATAGACCGATGAGGAAACTTCTTCAGAAATGGTCATGGGACCTTGGCAACACTAAAAAAAACCTGTATGCAATCTGTCAGATATATGTTATGAATCTATAGATAAAGATGCAACAACATTGTATTTGTTTTCTGTTACGATGTCACACTGGAGCTCTCATCTGGGAGAACATGTTCATCATGACACATGGTTCTGCACAGGGTGTATTTACACAATGCAACTTGAGTACAACTTGACTTGTATTGGAGTGACAAAGTGTAACAGTGATGGAAAATGACATCATGTGCACATATCGGAATCTGTAACTTATTTCACATGAGCTACTGTGTAAAACCAGCCTAGCCTTTTTTCCTAACATGGTTTTTCTTGGAAGTTTTTCCTTGTATACTTTGAGGGTCTAAGGCTGGTGGTGCCAGGTAGGTTAGGCTATGTAGAATGGGTAGGCTGTTATGTCTTGCTCAAATCTGCTTTTGTGTGTCTTTTGCTTTTCCTGATGTTTGTCCTATATCACTCTGTCTATGGCTGATTATTGATCAGTTGGATCTAGTTAGGCTCATTCTCTGTATAGTCTTTGGGACATGCTCGTGATAAAGGGCCATATAAATAAACAAACTTGAACTTGAGCTATTCTCCATTCTCTCACCCGTCTCCCCCTAGCAAGATGTTCAGGCAGGGGACTTAGTGGCAGCCTCTCAGGTTTTGGCTGAGGTGACACTACAGACGCTGCTCTGTTGGTCCTGCTGTCGCCACTGCCACCCACAGCTTTCTTTCTTGACTTGGCAGTTTTCCTGGTGCGATGAGAAGCAAAACAAACACAGACATCTAAGGGATCAATCACTTCTACTTAGTGCTAGCAATTAATTGTGGGAGGGGTGTGAGCAATGTAAAGGGGGGGGGGGGGGGTAGAAATAGATATCAGAGTGTATAAAAAGATTCAAAGTGAGAAAATAAGAACAAGAGACAGAGAAAAGGAGAAATGATAGAGTCTATATGAATTAAATTAGAAAGAAATGAAAAAGTCCAGCTAGGCAGTTTGCTGCCAGTGCCACCTACTCTTTGGTGGCCTCAAGGAACATGGCGATTTGCCGTTTGATGTAGGGCTGTCGGAGGATGAGCTTAACGTCAGGCCTGTCCTCGGGTCTCTTACACAGCATGCTCTTGATCAGTTCTCCCAGCTGGGGGTCATACTTACTGGGCATCTGTGGCAACTGATGAGAAAACCAAGTGAGAGTGTTAGGAATCAGTGTGAAACTATGTTGCCCTAATTGAGGTTTCTAGATATTTAGGGTTGACAAAAATAACATGCAGTCTTAGCTAGACAAGAATCAATTATTAAAAGCCTGATTCTGCGGAACTGCTGACATCAAGATTGCTATGCTCACCAAGTGCTAAACTCACAGCTTTCCTATGGTTAAAATAGTGAGCTTCTCAGGGAATAACTTTGAGAAATCTGTTGAAAAACTAATATAAGCTGGAACTCGAGATGAAACCCACCTTTCCCTCTACAATACGATACACCAGTGAGTTCATGTCCTTTGCATTGAAGGCATGTTTCAGCGTGGACATCTCATACACACAGCATCCCAAGGCCCATACATCTGACTGGAAAAAAGAATAGTACAGCTAATTGTTAAGTGATGCCTATTGCCATCACTACATACAGTACAATAATGTATGTCCTACAGACAAAGAAAACATTTTATTCTATATGTATTCAAAAACGATGATGATATCAAGTCAGCAGATATTCCAAATACCTTGTGGTTATAGGGTTTATTAGAGAAGAGCTCTGGGCTCATGTAATAAGGCGTCCCTATCAGTGTGCTGGCCATATCATTCTGGTTCTCCAAGACCCGTGCGATGCCAAGGTCCCCCACTTTGATGATGTTGGTCTTTGTCAGGAAGATGTTCTGTGTTTTAAGGTCCCGGTGAAGGATGCGCTTCTCATGCAGATACTACAAAGCAAAATCATAACAGTCAATTCAGATATTGCCATATAAAGGGTAGCATTATGTTTGACTTCTTTCACAATTACAACACACCTGGAGCGCCATAGCTATCTGGACAAACCACTCCACCACCTGCCTCTCAGGTAAGAGATCTCCCTTTTGTTGTTTGAGTCTGTGATAGAGGTCACCGCCTTCACAGAAACCCATGACAATGTACAGCTGGCAGTCATCTCCTTCCCAAGACTCCCTGTATGTCACGATGTTGGGATGCCGCAGCTGGGACAGAAGCTGCGCCTCCTGCTCTGCAGCACGCCGTTCCCGCTTGGATGAGGTGGTCAAGTTCAGCTTCTTTATAACATACTGGCAAAAGCAAAGAGACGCACACATTCACTCTTCCTGGATTGAAGTTAAAGGGGAACGTATTTATCAATATTTGTGAGCATGAACAAATCCAGAAACCAGAAAACTAAGACTCAAACCTGTAAAGTCATCATAAGATGCAAAATCTGGAGCTTTTCCATTAGGCCTAACTTGGCAATGAATTGGAGTCTGATTTTGTGCACACCCAAGGAATTATTGATTTTCATTCACAAATTAGCATTGTGCTGTTATCCATTCTTAAAAAGAAAATGTATCCTTTAAACCTACTACTATACTTGGGTGCTGAGTGTTGTTTATCTTGACAAATGTTGACTTTTCCTAGACCAGGGGTTCCCAAATTCTTCCATGTCAATGACCCTCAAATGGATATACATTAGGCAATGAATAGTTGTCATAAGAACCATACACCTGAAAGATTTTTTTGTTTTTTATGGCTTAATTTCAAACTACATAACTTTCTCTTCAGTAGGTGGAGTATGTATAACAGTGGACAAAGGGAAACCTATGAACATAATGGTCAGTATTATACATTTTTATTGTGCTACCTTGTAGTGGTTGAAGTTACACTATCGCTCATGTTGGTATACCCTCAAACACTCTCAAGGACCCCACTTTAGAACCACTGCCGTAAACCACAATGCATTACCTTTATGAATTCGTACAATCGAGTGTTATTAACAACAGAGCTGATACGTCTGTCGATACGCTTTAATGACACGTGTGACTGGTGTGTGACACTGACACCCGTTGTCTCAACACTGGATGTGTCAGCATCTTTTTGTGCGCCATCAAACACAACCGTTTGTCACAAAGTAGCGGTGAATAAAACGAAGACGTTTAAGCCGCCGTTAGCTAGGCTAGCTTAACCTTAGCTGGCTGCCTTTCTAGCGTCAAGCTTGGTGATGATATGTAACGTTAGACTTCAAAAAGTTTAAACGTTGCACATCTTAACTGTTGTATCCAATTCCATGCAGACATTTGTTTCTCACCTGTTTTCTGTCTGTCTTGTGTTTCACCAAGTTCACCTCTCCATAGCTCCCTTTCCCAACGACTCTGATGAAAATATAATTATTCATCACTCTTCATAAAGTCTTCATAACGCGATCTGGAACGCTGAAACGTTACACGAGATTCTCAGCACGACTACCAGTGTTGTTTCTTCTCATACTGTAGCTGTACAAATAAGCCAGACATATGAAAAACTTAACAGTTAGCTAAGTCCCAGCAATAAGATTTTGAAAACACAGGAAATCATCAGTAGCTAGTTTTCCGTCACTAGGCAACTGATACTTCACTGTCGACGTTGGTCAGAGGGGCCAGCTGCACCAAAAGTACAACTCCATTTATGGCATAGCGCCATCTAGCGTCCAAAGTCGGAAACGGGAGCTGACCATTAATAAACTTCACTATATACTGTACCAGTGTAAAAGAACTATAGACCAATAATCCTATCATATATAATACACAGTTTTAGAGGGGTACTATACATATATCACAGCGGAATTTTAAATAGGCGATTATGCAGCTACTATAAACATCCTAAAACGTAGTATTGAGTACCACAGATACACAATACATTATAGTCTTTTATAACAATGATGTAGTGAAGTTCACCTTCCTTTTATTAGTGAAATCGAGTTTATCCACTCGCTATAAACACGCAGCGTAGCCTACATCATAGTAGCATGTAGCACCAACTACAGCTCATGCACATCTGTGAGCACCTATTTCTCATTCATTTTGACATTGCTATTTTTATTTTATCTTTTCATCCTTTGATTGGGGTGCAGAGTGACCCAGTGAGACGTCCCTGAAGCAGGTAGGGGTTCATCTGGCTCAAGGACACTTCGGCAGGTATGTGTGACCACATGGGGTTTGAACATGACCAGCCATTGGCTTATATTGGCTTTTGTTTATCTGTATTGATGTGCAAAATCTAATCCTTTGGCTAGATGTCTATGACTGCATTGTTGTTTTTAATTTACACTTATTTTCTATAAATGCGATCACTAAATCCAGCAGTGAGGGTGGACGGGAATGAGTCACTGCCCTTGACTGATTAGGATCCTGTCTTCCACTAGATGGCACACTAGACCACACATTGACACCGCCCGTACATCAAACTATTTTGGGATTGTATAGGTGCGAATCTGGTGTATCCATTTCTATGGATAACTTAAATTGTGTAGACTATAGGCTACATCTTGTACAGCAACTTCATGAGTCAAATAAAGGTAAAATATGTTGAATGAAGTAGGTAGTATTTGGTATAGTAGGCTATAGAGAAAGAAACTAACAAACGCTGGTCTGCATATAGTGCATTGCAAACAGTTAATTGATACATTATTTGTCTCTGATGGATGGGAATTATGGGGTGCAGGTTATACAGATATTCATGAACATGAGGTCTTCTTGATGGTAAAATAATTTTGACAATCTTTTAATCCCAATAGATCTTTATATTGCTTCAGTTTTTGCCGTTTTTAACCTACAAATAGCCTATTATCACTGTACAAAACATGGGACCCACAGATGGAGTTGACCAATAGTGAAGCAGAACTGTTTACCTGTGCGCCACAGCCAGGTCGATGATTGGTCGGTTGGCTCCGGCCCCGCCCTCTGCCTCCTGCCCTGAGGTGACGTCAGGAGGAGCGCTGCTGGTGAGGTTGCCAAGTAGAGATTCTCTGGGAGCGCTCCGAGTTGGACACGGACAGGACACAGCCTGACCTTTGAGACGGTCAAATTGCAGGTAGGAATGAGTGTTACATTGTCACGACTAAAACTTTAATTCTGCGTTTCCCACAGAAGGCAGGTAGATGCTGGAACAGATAATGCAAACGTGCTCTCTTGCCAGCTTTTTGACAGCTCTCTCCAAGCCAACATCTATCAGTCTGTCTGTACTGTAACGAGCGCTTCGCATTAACAGCGTAATGAAGACTTCTCGTTTGGAGGAAGATTTTATAACTGAGGTCTTGCAACTATTAATTATTGTTATCATTCGTAGTGGCATTGCCATATAGGCTACTGAAGTTGACTGCAGCCTACAGCCGGGTTATGCAGGAAGGCAATTACGCTCATTCACATCAAACAGACCTCTGCTACATCGCCTGTATGTAACTCAAGCCGCGTGCAGTTTCGAAGATCAGAGACTGACATTCATGGAATATGCACGAGACTGGAGAGCTAGTCGTCTTCTTCCATATAAAGTACCACCGAGTGTTTTCTGAACCACTACGAGCCAGTTTGGAAGTTTAAATACACTATATTTCAGTTCTGACAAGCTATAACTCAAACATTAGGCCAGCAGTACATAGCTTGTGAGAAAGCCACGACTGTGTTATTATTCATCTGTAAAGGAGCATAGGTTGTCTCGGTAGAATTCTCTTGATGTCTATCATTTTTTCCAGTGTGTCTAATGCATTCCTTGAACTCAAATGCTTGAGGTATTTTTGGCTTTTGCTTTTACTTTCCCCATCTCTTTCCTCTCTCTCTCTCTCTCTCTCTCTCTCTCTCTCTCTCTCTCTCTCTCTCTCTCTCTCTCTCTCTCTCTCTCTCTCTCTCTCTCTCTCTCGCTCTCTCTCTCTGTCAGCCTCCTCATCTCCTCTCTCCATGGCAGCTTGCAAGAAGTCAGCTTATCAATTAATAAGCTCACTTTGAAAGGAGATTTGTTGTTCCTCGTGAACACCAGTGTCCCAGTTGACCGTGCTGGTGGAGTCAGACTGTTGTCAGTAAAGCTCGCTCAGCCAGCCAGTGTGTGTATACAGTTTGATAGTGAGGGCGACATATGCAGACAGGCACCATGTCCAGTAGATGGGCGACCTTTAAAGATAGTGGGTTTGTTTTCTCATTCGCATGATAGTTTCTGTTGATAGACTTAATATTGGAAATTTGACGATTTTGATATGTATATTCTTGTTATCATGCTTGTAATCTGGGTGTTATTATCATAATCATAATCATCACATCATCAGTGTTTTACAGACAAGAAAGCAATAATAGGGTAAACAATAACAAATGCTGGACAAGTTAGAAACAGGATCACTGAAGAATAAAACTGAAAAATATAACAAAATAAAACAGGTAAAATGTAGGGATGGGACGATATATCAAAATTCAATATATCGCAATACAAAAATGTGACAATATGTATCGTTGGGCAGAAAAGTGAATATGATATTAGCTACATTTTATTCTGTTGCAGTAATCACAAATGAGACGGCTTGCACAATTTCACAAGCTCTCCATCCAAATGATATTATTAGCATTTTGTGACGACATTTTGCAGTTGTTTACATTCTAGCAAGCCAATGCCATTGGTAGAAAGATTTGTGGCTCAGAAATAAACATAATTTTGCTCAGTCGCAGTCATTGAACTTTTCATATCGTGAGGTAAGCATATAGTCCCACCCTTAGTAAAAATAAATTGTATGAAATCCTGTCTGTAAGAAATGCATTTTATGAAATGACTTAACAGATGGCACATATTTTGCCATTTTAAGCTCCTCAGGCAGTGTGATCCAAAGCCCGGGGGGGGGGGCTGGATGGTAAAGGGCCGGTCTGCTTTGGTCTTCAGCCCAGACTTCAGCATGGTCAGGAGGGTCCTGCCTGAGGATCCCAGCCTGCACTGCAGCTCTTGAAGGGTTAAAAGATCTGAGATGTAGCTATAGCAGCCAGACCTAGCCAAGCCCTGAAAGTAATTGCAAATATTTTAAAATAATTTGTAAAATTAATAGGCAACCAGTGTAGTGAAGCTACAAGAGCGGTAACATGATCCTGTAACACGCTTTTAGTCTTTGTTGACCTGGCAGCAGAATTCTGCACAATCTGGAGCTGTACTGTGGCTTATCAGCGACAAATAATGAGACAAATGAGAGAAATGAACAGGGAATTATAGTAATGAAGGCAAGATGATGCAAAAGCATACATTTCTCTGTGCCAAAAGACAAAACTGAACCATCATTTATGTATATTCATTTTTCTTTAGTATTTAGTTTGTTAGGTAGAGATGCTTGAGTTACTAAGTTTAGACAAAAACAACTGAATTTGTCCAAAGAAGAGTTCAGGGCCTCAGTTTGGTCCAAGTTTAACTGAATATTTAGACATCTAGTTTTTCAGCTGGACAACTTTGTGTGTGTCTGTATATGTGTGTGTGCATGCAGGTGAGTATTCAAGTGCTGTTGAGGTTTTTAGCATATCTAAAACTAGATTCCCAGTGACTCCACACATTGCGCTCAAAAACCTTAAGTACTATACAGCCACGTTTGTATAACTGCACTTGTGTGTATGTGTGTGTGTGTGTGTCTCTTCTGTCCATTGCACATCACAGGAATGGGAAACCAGTGAGTACAGTGATTATCTCCATGTATATCTTAAACAAGGGTGAATGCTGCATGTCACGTAGTACTTAGGGAATGTGGTTATGGTTCAGTATTGTGCATCTCCCTCTCACACCTCAAGCCTCCTCGATCCTGTTGCTTCCTTGGTATCGGGCAGCTTTACCCATTGGCCACAAGTGATGTCATCGAACAAGCGGAGAGGTTGTGTTTGGCTCTCTAAGCGCTCGTTCTATACCTGCATGTGTCTCTTCTCTACTCTCCTGCTTCTTTACGATCGGCTCCTATCTGCCCCTTTGCAAGTCTTAAACCTTAACCTTACTCTGCTCTCTATAGCATTTGCCTGTTGGAAAAACAGAACCCCTTGCTCATCTTTGACCTTCCGGTCCATGTCCTTAAGCTTGATTAGAGCTCCAATGGGTTGAAATGTATTGTTTGAAATGTGATTCTAGGTAGCCTAATATGGAATGTATTCAAATGCTTGTGCCATTGAAGTGAGATGCAAGTGTCTTGAAGGTGATTTGGGGTTGCATGTTGATATTTCTATCAAGATATTTTAATACGTAGTCAATAAAATGAATGCAACATATGACAAGCAAGGGTTGATGGATTCATAGATTGATAATGACTTTAATGTTCAGTGTCACACATGCTCAGTGCATGAATTTCAATGAATCTCCACGAATCTTCATGTGAGCAAGGTGAGATGCTGCAAACAAGCAGGATGTGATAAGTGTTTTCACTGTTTCAATGGCTTCAATTTCCTTGTCTCTAAATCTTCTTGTGTTGTTGCACAAATCTTTTTCCAGCCTATAGGTTAGGACTGCTTCTAAACAGTGTGACAGTGTGGTAGGGCCAGTGTAGGTGAAATTAGTTTTACCGCAGCCAGGGGGAGGGGGGTAATATTCTGAGAAAAACTCTTGAGAGAGAAATGAGAAATTTCTGAGATTAAAAAACTCTGAATTTCTGAATCATAACCTACCAACTTAATTAATTTCACTAAAATAGAGCCAAATGTGATGTCCTGTCCGTTAGTTGCATTAAAAATGTTCAAAGACCTTTGGGTGTCCTGGTGGCTCAGCCTGAGTTTGAATCTGGCCCAGGACCTTTGTCGCATGTCTTCCCCCTCCCTCTCAAAGACAGAGAGTATATATAAAATGTTAAAGCCAAAAGGATATCAAGAGGCCAAAATATGCAAAACTAGGCCTAGCCTATCCAAAGAAGCAATGATACGGTCTTTTGTACTCTTGTTATTTTTTCAGACATTGATTAGTACGCCTGGTCGTGCTCCAGTCTAAAGAGAGATCATTTTTCAAAGAAAACACTGGAAAAAAATCATGCCTGGAAATGGATACTCAATTTCCAGAGAAAGAGAGTGGTGTCAAGTTGAAGACTCTCAGCACTCAGGAATAGAGTTACAGCTTACTATGTATTGTATGTTTGTTGGCCTACAGTAGTTATTAATCTCCTGGAGGAAAGGCCTCAATACAACAGATTTCCTTTACAGGCAAAGCCCTTGCACATATTTGACTAGACTTCCTCTTACTGCTTCCCCTAAGCACATCACTTTGCATGCCATTCTGTCATGCCTAATTTATATCTGTGCTTGTTTTTAGTTCAGTTGCTTTCAAAGGCATGCAAAACTACAGTGGAGGAAATAATAATGTAGAATAACTCTGAAACCATAACCCATAACCATCAAACTATATGAGAAACTATAAGCCTTGTCCACAGTGCTATTGACTCACTAAGGCATTAGGGTTAACTTTCAGGTTCACCATAAGTTGTCATTGGCTAAATGCATATAGGATTGCACTTTAAGTCATGCAGCAAAACATGTTCTCAGTACATACCATTGTTGGACCCAAACAATGATTCTGTATCAGTATGGCATTTAGAATCAGATGGGACCTGGTCTGTGCTCGGACTATAGATACAGAACAATATAACTAATGAATACAATGTAGTCTAGGCCTGGTCAAAACCTCTAAGCTATATCACTTGACATTATTCTGTGTTTTTATGTTTGCTCCTTCAGATCCATATCTGGTAACCGCATAGCTGGTCTTGAGCTGTTTTTGCAGCCGCTTATGGGAAACATAATTACTCACACTACTGCCAACCATCAAAGTGACTAAAATGATTTCCACCTTAGCTGCCACCTGCCATTAGACACTAGTGCAATTTAGCCTCTCAGATACCAGAGCAGCTCCTTTGGGTTTCCATGACGACACATATGAAGCCGACTTCAGACCTCAGTAAAGGCAGTGAGAGGGCCACGGTGTGTATGTGTGTGTGTGTGTGTGTGTGCGCGTGCACATGTGTGTCCACGTGTAAAGACACAGCATATGCGCATGAGAGTCTATGCGTGTGTGTGTGTGTGCAACAATCACTGACTACATCTCACAGCAAGAAGAGGCTATGTTCCCTCAACGTTTATTTTGAGACAACAACAGTGTTAAGATAGTCCGACTCCTAGCCCCTCTCCTATTGGATAATTCCACTCATACCCACAGTTCAACATTTAAATGAGCTGACCATGAACTAACTGTAAGGTGATTAACTGTGTCATTATATACCCTCTACCAAAATGGCACTTGTATAAACCAGAACAATGTGTTACATCATCATAGATAGACGGGATGTGAAGTTGGCAGGCAGGCAGCAGGAATAGAGGAGGAGTGAGGAGTGCTGATATGAACAAGGCTATTTTAGTCTTCCAGGTCTTGAGTTAGGCACTTTCTGGGTTTAGATGATGATAGCTGTGACGGCAGTGTCCTCTGTGCTCACTGCCAGGCTAGAGAGTATGATGAGGACAAAAAACTACATGTTAACTCATGTCAAGGAATGACAATTGAGAGCAAAGTGAAAAAAGGGAACAACTGTAGAATTTACATTGATCGTGTCATTGTGTAAGGTTTTGGTCCACCGATTAGTCAGGAATTAAATCTTAGAGCTGAAGTTCACAATATTTTATTGTGTCCCAAATCTGTTAAGATAATTTGAATCACCTGAAAAGGAGAAAGACAAAACTTTTTTTTTTTTGTAACAGTAACATTAATGCAGTCATGTAAACTTAAGTTTTCCACAAGCTGAGTGAAGTTCCTCTTCTGCTCCGTGTGCTGAAATGAATACTAAACTGGCGCATAGCGAGCACATAACATATTACAAACACATAAGCTTCAGTGTTTGTGGTTCTTGACAGCAGCACTCTGTGTTCAAAGGGAAGCTCATCTGAATGTTTGAGTGTGTGAAAGAGCAGG
Source organism: Centroberyx affinis (assembly GCF_046629955.1). Taxonomy (NCBI): domain Eukaryota; kingdom Metazoa; phylum Chordata; class Actinopteri; order Beryciformes; family Berycidae; genus Centroberyx; species Centroberyx affinis. The sequence goes on from NW_027282210.1 coordinate 14,140, forward strand.
ACTTGCTGCATTCTTTAGACACCTTAGAAGCATCTAAGCATCTCTGTGTAGCACTCTGATGATTTTCACACTTCTACTGTGATAACGGGTCTGGTTACAATGCAGCAACTAGTAAGTTTAAGACAATTGCTTGACTGAAAGTGGAAAACAAAGAGAGCTTTTTGATCAAAAAGAAGTCATAATTGCGTACTTGTTTCTGTTTTTTCTTTAATTATCGTCTTCGCATTCAGTAGTAGTTCAGTTCAGTTCATAGTTCAGAGACATTCATTAAAGGATAATTCTGGTTATTTTCAACCTGGGCCTTATTTTCTTAGTTTTTGCCATGATGACGATTGATTATGTTCAAAATTTGTCATTTACTCAATTATAGAGCTTTACATACCTCCAGTTCGCCGGGAGCGCTGCTCTCCAATACACACACACACACACGGGGTGTGGGCCAGTGCAAACTCCCGACAGTCAAACCCATAAAGCAATTAAAACACATCCTTTCAACACAGTGACACTGACAGTAAACACTCACACTTTCTGATTGTCTATTGCCTGAAACTTCAATACAAACTGCCAACTGAAAAAAAAAAAAAGGTCAACCTCTTATCACAACTTTCGTGTGTCAACACAAGCGGTAAAGACAGCAGGTAATCCACCACCATTGGCAGTCCAAGGTTATAAAAATCGAAATGATCAGGTATAGTCACACTAATACAATACAATCGAACAGTACTTACGAAAAGTGAGCAATACCTGCTGCAGTTGGTATATGGTTGATTTTAAATTCCAGCAATCCTCATAACAGTGCTATGCTTCTTGCAGGGGGAGAGGTGAGGGTTTAAAGCATTGGTGTTAATGAACATTTTCTTCTTTCTCCCTTTTTCCACCTCGTCTCCCAATCCTCACCAGTATTGTTGCGGACCGGCACAACAAGAAGATGCCATTGGGTGACGATTGCCATGCCTGGAAAAAGAAGACCTCAGATGTGAAGGAAAACTATGACTTCAAAGAGATCCTGGGAACGTAAGTGTGTCACCGCCAGCGGCAGACACTTGATCTTCAGCTGTCTGTGATGCGGTTTTTCACGCTCTGGAAAATGTTGCCATGGTTTGGATAAAATGCGTGTGATTTTACGCTTTTATTGATGCATTTAATGCACATTGGTTAACTGTTCACTCGGATGGACAATAGATAGAAAATTTGCATGTGTTTTGTTTCTGATCCCAAAGCATTTGTGTGGATGGAAATTATTTTCATTATCATGCAATTGTTTGGGCAGGTAATTATTGTTCTTAATTGGGTATACCCTGTTTGATAAGGAGTGCTTGTCCCTGAATACAGTGAGAGTGAGCCCAGATGAGGAGCCAGCCTTTGCTGGCCATTTGCCCATCCTGGATTATTATTCATGCTGCACTGCCAGCCTACTGAGAAGGTTGTTCCCTTTTGCCATGTTTTGTAAAAGTACCAGTGCTGACAACATACCTTCTGGGCTGCACCTGTGGGTTTTAGTAGGCTTAATAGGACACAAGATCAAGATGACATTGTTTTTTTTGCAGGATAATTAAATGAAAAAAAGTGATGACGCTCCCAGCCACTGTTACAACTAAAAGGCATTGTTTTAGTTGTGCAAAAGAAAAGTGAAACCTGATGCCGTATAAACTTGGAAGACACTTTTCAGACAGAGTAGATATCCAGACAGACAGTGGCATGGAGAAGTGCAGGTTGATCATCATGGACATCTTTTATATAGGCCAGTGGTTCAAATGCATCAAATGATATTCTCTTAACACGACCACCACATTTACAACTTTGAAAACAAAAGGCACATTCTGATAATTTGTGCGTTCCAGCAAACTCTTATATGGCAACGAGCACGTTTTTACATTTTCTAACTTTTAGAAAGGGCTTTCTTTCAATGAAGTCATGAATGAAGAAGCTTCATCCAGGAACAAATGAAGGATGTGTTCACAGGAATGTTTCTACTGGAGCCAGCAGCCCAATGCTTTCTAACAGCTCTGCTGTGCCAGGACGTCCCTTGTGGCCTTCTTAAACATTCCTCACTGTCATGGGTTTTTTGTGCCTGTTTAGTGTGTGTATGTGTGACTTGCCCTCTGACACAGGGAACAGCTCGCAGAGTTTTCTGGTGCCCTCCTCCCTGCCGAGGGCTTGAGAGAGTCTGGAAAACAGCACTCAGAAACTGCATGATAGTAGGAGGCACTACATTGCCAACTCCACCATGGATGACGATATTTAAATATTTGACAATTTTTGCTTCGTTGGCTAAATCCCATATTAATAGCACCTAATGAGCAGGACTATTATGCTTTGGTTTACTGTTGAGGTATTTTGCCTGTTTTTCAGCTGGATGGGTGTGTGCTGTGTCTCCTTATTCTCTGTTCTGCTTTTCTTAGTGCCTTGATAATGGAATCACTCCTAAACCTCTTAACCTTTAAGGACATTTTAATTGCCTTTCGCTGTCACATTTCACATAGGCTGGTATTCATGCTACATGTTAAACGTGTGTGCTTCTACGTGTGTGTGTGTGTGTGTGTATTTGTGTGTTATAATCCAGTACATGGTGATATGCCTTGTGTCCGTCATTTGTGTAACCATTAACACACTGCCTGCTCCTCTCAAGCCTGGCATGCTCCGTTTTTCTTATTCAAATGAGCAGAAACACCGTTGTGGTAGCGATACAGTACACTTGCAGGTTAAGGTGAGACTGTACACAAAATCAAAGAATACTTCACCAAAGCTCTTACTGAATCCTGCCTATTCTTTGTACAACATGTATACTGTGTGCTGTGTTGACAGCAGATCTTCCAGGTTTGACATGATTACATTTTTATTACGGATCCCTTGGGGATGGGAAAGCATCCAAATGTAATTTGGCGCACAAACCAGCAGAGCATGTTCCAGCACCAAAACTGGACCATTTGTGGCCTCCTGCGTTGCTTCCTGGGTTGATTTGGTCCTCGTGCTCAAATGTTTCTCCTGTCCGTCCCACAGTGAAACATGCAGCCAACTTCTCCAAATCAGCAAGAGCAAAGGTTGTTGTTTGGATGCTTTGCTCCACAATTTGGATTCTATAAGAAGCAGAAGATGGTTTTGATGGTTTTGTTTAATAATTAACATTTCACTCTTCAATAGTGTATAAACACTTGCACAGTAGTAAATAGTAACTCTAAGTCCACACAGATTGTGTGTTGGCAGGGGCTTCACTTGGCTTTATGATCATTAATCATTGACATTTGGAGTGTCACAATACAGGATGTTTATCCAAGGTGTCCTCCCACTTGAAGCACCTTTTAAGTACACACACATCCTTGTTAGTACAGGAATTAAGTTGTGTGAACATGAACAGTTTACA